>NC_057799.1:40264879-40275485 GCF_018294505.1 Triticum aestivum | reverse complement strand
CGCGCCGCCGCCCGTCCCGCACCGGAGCCCGAGCCCCGGCGAGCTCCTCTCCTCCCTCCGGCCGGCCGCCCTCTCCCTCCTCCCTCTCCCGAGCCCACTCCGGCGAGCCCGAGCTCGAGCCCGCGCCGATCCGGATTGGGATCCAGTAGGGTTGACTTTCTCCCCCTCTCGAATTTCTCCAAGTCCAGTGATTTTCATATTCTGTTGCATACTTCATCGCATCATAACTCTCTGCATACTGCTCCGTTTCGTGCGTATAATATATCAAAATGTTCGTCTCGAGATGCTCCTCATTTTGTTCCATTATTCCATGCTCATTTGAGTCCATCTTGATGCCCAAATCTCTGGTGCAAGAGTGTTATATGCTGTTAACTGCTGTTACTTATCAGATCTTGGTGATTTGTTATTTTTGTTGCATTTGATGTGTGCATCTTATGGGCATGAGCTCTACATGTGTTTTGATGTATGACATGCCATCATTATAAAGGTGTATGCCATGTATTTTTGTGATCTCTGTGGTGACTAGCACAAGCATGCAAACTAGGCTTCGTGATGTTTCTGATTTCAGGGACTGTAATTTTACCAAGTCGGTGACTGCTGTTATTTTGTTGCCATGTATCCATGTGACTACAGTGAGATACATGCTCCTTTTGGAGATGTTCAGTAAAGATGTTTTGTATATATAGTTGTTCTCTATCCATTAATGCCCTTTTTTGCAATTATGGAGTGCCATAGCATGCCTTAATCTTGCTCTAATTTTGCTATAAAATATTTCTGGTAGATTGTTAACATGATATTAAATTTTGCTAAGCTTGTTGTAGTTGATCCTTTCATGCAATGAACTTTCTCTTGCCATGGATAACTTCATAAACATGTCATCTTGATGTAGGTATGCTTGTTTTGTCATGAATTGCTTTGTGGTGAGTGAATCAAGCTCAGCAAGATGCCTTCATATTACTGTTTCTGCCATGCTCTGTTTTCTGCCAAGTCTGAAACCTGTTAACGAAACTTGCTATGTTTACATGGTTGCCATCATATCTTCTGGTCCTTTTTGGCTTATGGTCAGTAAGGTACTTTTGTTCTATGCATTTAGTAGATTCATTCCATGCCTTATTTTGCCATGTTAAGTTCCTGTAGCATGTTGATTTCTTGCTCTGAATATTGCTACCTGATGTTGTTTCTGCCATGTCCAGTAATTTCACTAAGTCTGTGAACCTGATATCTTTTGCACTTTTGCCATGCTTGTTTGAGCCTGTTCTATTGTGATCTAGCCATAGCTCAGTGTTCATCTTTTGTCAAGCATCGCCTGTAGATTACTTCCATATGCTGTGTTGCTATGTTGGAGTGCTGTAGCATAGTTACTTGTTGTATTCTAAGTGCTATCATGCTGTTAATCGCAGAATCGTGTCATTCTTGTTTTGCTTGCCATTTGCAAACCGTGCATCCGTTTCCGGTGATCTTTATATCGATTTCGACCGAAATCATCTCATCTTTCTAGTGGCATGCTTGTTTTTCCAAGTTACTTCCTTGTTCATTATTTTTCTTCCGGAGCACGCATATGCATCGCATACCACATCTCGCATATCATACATGTTTTGCATCATGTTGCTTGTGCATTTCCCGTGATTGATTGTGGTTCCATTGCTTGTGTTCTTGTTTTGGGTAGAGCCGGGAGACGAGTTCGTGAACGAGGAACCTGTTGAGTACACTTACGAGGATCAAGCTTTCGACAACTCTGAGAACCTTGCAGGCAAGATGACCATACCCTCGAAATCACTTCTATCTTTGCTTTGCTAGTTGTTCGTTCTATTGCTATGCTGCACTACCTACCACTTGCTATATCATGCATTCCATATTGCCATGTCAAGCCTCTAACCATCCTTTCCTAGCAAACCGTTGTTTGGCTAAGTTACCGCTTTTGCTCAGCTCTTCTTATAGCGTTGTTAGTTGCAGGTGAAGTTGAAGTTGGTTCCATGTTGGAATATCAAAATATCTCTTATTTAATTAGTGCATCTATATATATTTGGTAAAGGATGAAAGGCTCGGCCTTATGCCTGGTGTTTTGTTCCACTCTTGCCGCCCTAGTTTCCGTCATACCGGGATTATGTTCCTTGAGTTTGCGTTCCTTACGTGGTTGGGTGATTTATGGGACCCCCTTGACAGTTCGCCTTGAAGAAAACTCCTCTAGCAAGGCCCAACCTTGGTTTTACCATTTGCCACCTAAGCCTTTTTCCCTTGGGTTTTTGCGAGCCCGAGGGTCATCTTTATTTAAACCCCCGGGCCAGTGTTCCTCTGAGTGCTGGTCCAAACTAGAGCACCGTGCAGGACCGTCCCTTGGCAACTTGGGTTATGTTGGTACCTGTACGCTTCGCTTATCCGGTGTGCCCTGAGAACGAGATATGTGCAGCTCCTATCGGGATTTGTCGGCACATTCGGACGGCTTTGCTGGTCTTGTTTTACCAGTGTCGAAATGTCTTGTAAACCGGGATTCCGAGACTGATCGGGTCTTTTCGGGAGAAGGTTTATCCTTCATTGTCCGTGAGAGCTTATAATGGGCTAAGTTGGGACACCCCTGCAGGGTATTATCTTTCGAAAGCCGTGCCCGCGGTTATGAGGCAGATGGGAATTTGTTAATGTCCGGTTGTAGAGAACTTGTCACTTGACCCAATTTAAAATACATCAACTGTGTGTGTAGCCGTGGTGGTCTCTTCTCGGCGGAGTCCGGGAAGTGAACACGGTTTGAGTTATGCATGAACGTAAGTAGTTTCAGGATCATTTCTAGCTTCATGACCGTTGCGTTGCCTCTCTTCTCGCTCTCATTTGCGTATGTTAGCCACCATATATGCTTAGTGCCTGCTGCAGCTCCACCTCATTACACCATCTTTTCCTGTAAGCTTAAATAGTCTTGATCTCGCGGGTGTGAGATTGCTGAGTCCTCGTGACTCACAGATTCTACCAAAACAGTTGCAGGTGTCGACGATGCCAGTGCAGATGACGCAACCGAGCTCAAGTGGGAGTTCGATGAGGAACGTGGTCATTACTATGTTTCTTTTCCTGATGATCAGTAGTGGAGCCCAGTTGGGACGACCGGGGATCTAGCATTTGGGGTTATCTTATTTTCATTTGGTTTTGACCGTAGTCGGTCTATGTGTGGATTTTGGATGATGTATGAACTATATTTATGTATTGTGTGAAGTGGCGATTGTAAGCCAACTCTCGTTATCCCATTCTTGTTCATTACATGAGATTGTGTGAAGATGACCCTTCTTGCGACAAAACCACAATGCAGTTATGCCTCTAAGTCGTGCCTCGACACGTGGGAGATATAGCCGCATCGTGGGCGTTACATTACCACAGACCTTCGGGTCCATAGTTATTAGCTTGATGGCTTCTTCTCTCTCTTTGATTCTCAATACAAAGTTCTCCTCGATGTTCTTGGAGATATATTTGATGTAATACTCTTTTGCGGTGTGTTTGCCGAGATCCGATGAACTGTGGATTTATGAACAAGATTATCTATGAATATTATTTGGTTTTTCTCTGAATTCTTATATGCATGATTTGATATCTTTGCAAGTCTCTTAGAATTATCGGTTTAGTTTGGCCTACTAGATTGATCTTTCTTGCAATGGGAGAAGTGCTTAGCTTTGGGTTCAATCTTGCGGTGTCCTTTCCTAGTGACAGTAGGGGCAGCAAGGCACGTATTGTATTGTTGCCATCGAGGATAAAAAGATGGGGTTTATATCATATTGCTTGAGTTTATCCCTCTACATCATGTCATCTTGCTTAATGCGTTACTCTGTTCTTATGAACTTAATACTCTAGATGCATGCTGGATAGCGGTCGATGTGTGGAGTAATAGTAGTAGATGCAGAATCGTTTCGGTCTACTTGACACGGACGTGATGCCTATATTCATGATCATTGCCTTAGATATCTTCATAACTATGCGCTTTTCTATCAATTGCTCGGCAGTAATTTGTTCACCCACCGTAATACATGCTATCTTGAGAGAAGCCACTAGTGAAACCTATGGCCCCCGGGTCTCTTTCTTATTATATTGCATCTCTTTTATTTACATCGCATCTCGTTTACTATTTTGCAATCTTTACTTTCCAATCTATACAACAAAAATACCAAAAATATTTACTTTACTATCTTTATTAGATCTCACTTTTGCGAGTGACCGTGAAGGGATTGACAACCCCTTTATCGCGTTGGTTGCAAGGTTCTTGATTGTTTGTGCAGGTACTAGGTGACTTGTGCGTTGTGTCCTACTGGATTGATACCTTGGTTCTCAAAAACTGAGGGAAATACTTACGCTACTTTGCTGCATCACCCTTTCCTCTTCAAGGGGAAACCAACGCATGCTCAAGAGGTAGCAGGGTGCGCAGCCAGCCCTTGGCTGCACCTCTCTCTCTCTCCCCTAGGCCCAATAAGGCCCATTACTTCTCCGGTGGTTCCGATAACCCTTCCGACACTCTGATATTTATCCGGTTACCCCCGGAACTCATCCGGTGTCCGAATAACATCGTCCAATATATCATTCTTTATGTCTCAACCATTACGAGACTCCTCATCATGTCCGTGTCCCGGGGAGTTGAGCTCCGAGGTGTTGTCGTCACAATTTTATCGTTGCAGTTCTGGAATACCTGAGTTTCGCCGACATCGAAATCTCTTTTATGCAGTTGTTGGTGAGATCACCTCGACGCCACCCAGTACTGGGGCGGGAGTTCGGGAGTATTGCCATAACTCGTATAACGGATGCTTTTCGAAGGTTGAGGTACACGATTTCCGAAGGTTTCTTGGTTATGTTTTGACGGATGGATACAGCTGGATATAGGGATTGCTAGTTTGGGTGATATATTTTGTGTCCCCTGTATCCCCAAAACCAGATTGCATAACCAGAAAGTTTTGGGAGTTTAGTGGGAATTCAAGTAGCTCCTAGGATATCTTTCCGACAGACGCATGGTATGAGATTGGGGTTCGACGTCTAGTCGTCCGCCTTTCCACGGTTGGTTTTACAGTGGTCTCGTAGTGTCTTAAAGAGTCCTTGGCTATGCCGACTCGGGGACGCTTCGTATGTCATGTGCACTGCCTTGTACATGATGGTGCTGTACGATCGAGCCCGTGTGGGCCCCACCACGAAAACTTCGGACGAAATCTCTATCATATGTTTGTTCCGGCTTATTCTGCAAGCCAATACTTTGTTTTGTTTTGAATTGTGGTATTCAAGTTGCTTCGAAGTCAAATGTTGATTCCATATTTTTTTTTCTAAGTGGCTTCTCAACTTAATGGAAGTGTGATGATTTACTATGGAATTCATTCGTTCATCCTCGTTCGAATGTTTATTGTGAAGACTATATGTTGCAATTTCTATCCGTTGATTCAACTTGTCTATTTGTCTATCAAGATGCTAACGGATGTCACCCTCTTCAGGATGGCTCCGCCAACGTGTCAGAATCCGGAATGCAATGAAGGGAGTCAGGCGAACCCTCCGCCACCACCTCCGCCTCCGGAGGCATGGCAAGCTATCATGGCAGCCACCAACGCCAATGCTCAGATGATTCTGCAACTCTTGCAAGAACGCACCCAAGGGCAAGGCAATCAAGGAAATCAAGGCCAAGGCAACAATCAGCCTCACTTCGCTACCCTCAACCAGTTCCTCGCAAATCAGCCCAAGTCTTTCAGCTACTGTGCCGACGCCACAGATGCCGATGGTTGACTCGTGGACATCAACAAGCATTTTGAATGTAGCAGTGTCAGGCCTGAGGACTTTGTCAAGTTCGCTTCTTTTTAGCTCAAGGACCAAGCTGCTGATTGATATCAACAACACAAAGATTCCAGAGGAGGTCGTGTGATCACTTGGACTGACTTCTGTCGGGACTTCAAAGCTCACCACATTCCACAAAGTGTTTTGAGAGCAAGCGTGAGGAGTTCCGCAATCTCAAGCAAGGCAGCATGTCCGTGTATCAATACAATACTCAGTTTCAGAAACTTGCTCGCTTCGCTAAACAAGACGTTCCTAATGAAAAGAGCATGATCTATCACTTCAGAGGTGGCCTTAGAGAGGATCTGCAGTTAGCTCTCGTTCTTGTTGAGCCTACTCAGTTTGATCAATTCTATAACATGGCACTGAAGCAAGAAGCTGCTCAGCTCAAGTGTGAGGCGTCTAAGAAGAGAGTCAGGGACACAGTTCAGTCTTCTTCTTCCTCACTTGTGGCAGCTAAGCAACAGAAGTTCTGGTTGCCTCCTCCTCCTCCGTTTCGTCAGCCTTACCAGCAGAAGAACAAAGGTGGCCATGGATCTTCCCACTCATCCAACTCTGGCTATTAGAACAAGTCTCAGAATCAAGCTCCAAAGTCGAATGCTCCTTATCATCGTCCACTCTCAGAGGTGACTTGCAACAAGTGTCAGCAGAAAGGTCACTATGCTAATAAATGCTTCAACCAGAGGCGCCTTCCGCCTCCTCCTCCTGTGAGATCTTCCAGCAATGCAGTGGTCAAGCATAATCCCAAGTCTGCAAAGGTGAACATGATGAATGCAGCTCAAGCGGAGGAATCTACTGATGTGATAATGGGTAATCTCTCAGTTAATGATATTTCTGCAAAAGTCTTATTTGATACTGGTGCATCGCTTTGTTTCATGTCAAGATCATTCTTTGCAAAGAATGATTTTACTTGGTCTTACCTGGATAAACCATTGGTTGTTGTTTCTCCGGGGAAGTCAATGAGAGCCAACTCAATAGTTCCTGATGTCTCTATCAAGATGGGAAACTATAAATTTATGTCTTCTCCAATTGTTCTGGGTGACTCGGATATTGATCTAATTCTCGGGATGGACTGCCTTCTAAGCACAAGGCTCAACTTGATTGTGCTGCCAGGGAAATACAATTGACACACTCTTCTGAGGATGTTATCATCTATGCCGCTCGTGATGAAACCATTCGGTTGTTTTCTCTCAATGAGAAGGGCGAGTTGAATGCCATCTCTCAGATTCCAGTCGTTTGTCAGTATCAAGATGTCTTTCCAGAAGAGCTTCCGGGTATGCCTCCTCACCGGCCAGTTGAGTTCGTTATCGATCTTGAGCCTGGCACTGAACCCGTTTGCAAGCGTCCATACAAGCTTGGACCCAAGGAGCTGAAGGAATTGAAGAAACAGCTCGATGAACAAGAGCGTCTGGGTTTGATCAGACCGAGTTCATCTCCATGGGGTTGTGGTGTTCTTTTTGTCTAGAAGAAGGATGGCACGGACCGACTTTGTGTCGACTACCGTCCATTGAACAAGAAGACAATCAAGAACAAGTATCCACTTCCCAACATCAATGAGCTATTCGAGCAACTCAAGGGTGCTAAAGTTTTCTCCAAGCTTGACCTTCGTATGGGTTATCATCAGATTCGCATTCGTGAAGAAGATATTCCCAAGACAGCATTCAGAACAAGCTTTGGTTCTTATGAATATACTGTCATGTCTTTCGGCCTTGTCAATGCTCCTCCAACATTCTCTCGGATAATGTATTTCATCTTCAACCCCTTTACCAATGAATTCGTCCTGCTGCATCTCGATGATATCTTGGTCTTCTCCAAGAATAAGAAGGATCATGCCAAACATTTGCGATTGGTGCTCGACAAGCTCAGAGAGTATCAATTCTACGCGAAGTTTTCCAAATGTGAGTTTTGGCTTGATGAAGTTCTTTACCTTGGTCACATCATCTCTGCCAAGGGCATCGCGGTTAATCCCGAGAAGGTGTCTGCAATTGTGAATTGGGAACCTCCTCAGAATGTCAAGCAGCTCCGCAGTTTTCTGGGTCTTGCAAGCTATTGCCGAAGATTCGTTGAGAATTTCTCTAAGATTGCAAAGCCTCTTTCCAACCTCCTCCAGAAGCATGTGAAGTATGTCTGGTCTCCTGAGTGTGACGTTGCTTTCAACACTCTCAAAGAGAAACTCGTCACAGCTCCCGTCTTAACTCCTCCTGACGAATCCAAGCCATTCGAAGTTTTCTGTGATGCTTCTCTTCAAGGTCTCGGTGCTGTGTTAATGCAAGAGAAGAAAGTTGTGGCCTATACCTCTCGTCAGTTGAAGCCCAACGAAAAGAACTACCCCACTCACGATCTTGAGTTGGCGGTAGTTGTCCATGCATTAATAACATGGAGACATCTCTTGTTGGGAAGAAAAATGGACATATTCACCGATCACAAGAGTCTCAAGTACATCTTCACTCAGCCCAACCTCAACCTCAGGCAAACTCGATGGGTCGAAATGATTCAAGAGTACAATCCGAGTATTGAATATACTCCAGGCAAAGCCAATGTCATTGCAGATGCTTTGAGCAGGAAGGCTTATTGCAACAGCTTAATTCTCAAGCCATTCCAACCGGATCTTTGTGAAGCTTTCCACAAGCTGAATCTCCAAGTTGTTCCTCAAGGCTTTCTTGCCAACCTCATAGTCTCTCCTACTTTGGAAGATCAAATTCATGAGGCACAACTTCTTGATACCATGGTGAAGAAGGTGAAACGTGGTATCGACAAGGGTCTTTCCAAATACAAGTGCTATCGCATTGATGACAGAGACACTTTATTCTTCGAGGACCGGATTGTGGTTCCTAAAGGTGATCTAAGGAAAGTCATTATGAACGAGGCGCACAATTCTCTTCTTTCCATTCATCCTGGAAGTATGAAGATGTACCATGACCTCAAGCAGTCGTATTGGTGGACTCGAATGAAGCGAGAAATCGCTCAATTCGTGAATGAATGTGATGTCTGTCGAAGGGTGAAAGCTGAACACCAACGACCAGCTGGTCTCCTCCAACCTCTTGCTATCCCAGAATGAAGTTTGATCATATCGAAATGGACTTCGTGACTGGATTTCCCAAGTCCAAGCGTGGAAATGATGCTATCTTCGTTGTCATCGACAAGCTTTCTAAAGTGGCTCATTCCTTCCAATCAAAGAATCCATCACAGCAGCTTAGTTGGCAGAGCTATACACCTCCATGATTGTCTCCTTGCACAACATTCCACAATTGATTTCTTCAGATCGTGGAAGCATCTTCACTTCTAAGTTCTGGGACTCCTTCCAGAAGGCCATGGGCACCAACATTCGCTTCAGCACAGCTTTCCATCCTCAAACTAGTGGCCAAGTCGAGCGAGTCAATCAAATTCTTGAAGATATGCTCAGGGCTTGTGTCATTTCCTTTGGCATGAAATGGGAAGATTGTCTTCCATATGCCGACCTACAACAACAGCTTCCAAGCGAGTTCGGGCAAGGCCCCATTGGAGATTCTTTATGGCAGAAAGTGCCGTACTCCTCTCAATTGGTCAGAGACTGGTGAACGCCAACTTCTTGGCAATGACTTAATCACAGAGGCTGAAGAAATGTGTAAAGTCATCCGTGAAAATCTCAAAGCCGCGCAATCGCGCCAGAAGAGTTTATGATAGTAAGCACCGTGATGTGGCTTTCGAGATCGGAGACCATGTCTACCTCCGCGTCTCTCCAATGAAAGGCACTCGTCGATTCGGTATCAAAGGGAAGCTTGCCCCTAGATACGTGGGTCCTTTCAAGATCATTGGCAAAAGAGGCGACCTCGCCTATCAACTTGAGCTTCCCTCCAACTTCGCGAACGTGCACGATGTGTTCCACGTGTCACAGCTCCGGAAGTGCTTCAAGACTCCTGAACGCACCATCAACTTCGAAGAGATTGACCTCCAAGAAGATCTGTCTTATCATGAGCACCCCATTGCTATTCTTGAAGAAACTGAGCGCAAGACTCGCAACAAGTCAATTAAATTCATAAAAGTGAAGTGGTCGCACCATTCCGACCGAGAAGCCACCTGGGAGCGCGAGGACCACCTCCGTTCCGAATATCCGGAGTTCTTTCAGTCCTAGATCTCGGGACGAGATCCCCTCGTAGTGGTGGAGTGTTGTAACACCCCGGATGTAACCTTCCCATATTTGTAACTCCAACTCTTGCCATTTTCGGCTATGTGTTATGATATTCCCTTCGTGGTCGGGTTTTGTTTTTCGTTTTGCATTTTGTTCATGTCATGCATCTCATATCATGTCATCATGTGCATCTCATTTGCATACGTGTTCGTCTCATGCATCCGAGCATTTTCCCCGTTGTCCGTTTTGCAATCCGGCACTCCCACCTCCTCCGGCGCACCTCTTTTTGTTTCTTTTCGTGAGCGGGTGTTGAACGTTCTTGGAATGGACCGAGTCTTGTCAAGTGACCTTGGTATACCAGCGGTAGACCACCTGTCAAGTTTCGTTCCATTTGGAGGTCGTTTGATGCTCCAACGGTTAACCGGGTAACCGCAAAGTCCTTTTGTGTGTTGCAGAAAAACCCCCCTCCAAACAGCCCAAATCCCATCTAAGTCACTTCCATGCTCTAGGTCGTTCGATCACGATCGTGTGGGCGAAAACCACACTCCATTTGGAGCCTCCTAGCTCCCTATGCCTATATAAACACCCCCCCTCCGAAATTCGGGCGAAACCCTAGATCATTTCCCCTCCGCGCCGCCGGACGCTTCTTCCTCAGCCGCCGGACACGTCCGCCGCCGCCCCTCGCCCAATCGCCCGCTGCCACGTGTCCCTCCCGTTGCTCCTCCGCCG
>NC_057799.1:40243862-40264619 GCF_018294505.1 Triticum aestivum | reverse complement strand
GGCCCGCGCCGTCCCCGCCGCCGACCGCCGACGCCATCGCCGACCCTGCCGCCGTTCGCCGGTCGCCGCCTGTTGAGAATATAACCATTGGAATCACCCGCCCAGGAAGGGCCGGGTTACTCATAATGGTCATCATGCGAAGCCCAGTACCAAGCTTGAAGACGGCGGGTTAGATAATGGGCTTAAGACCCGGAGGTGGCTTAAGGCCCGTAGTGGTAAACTGCCGTATGGCAAGACTTGTAGGGTAAGGCAAGAATAGTTAAGAGTCCGAGCCGGACAGTGTTATGAGCCGGACGGGACTCTGAGAGCCGCTGGGCGTCAACCTCTCTATATAAAGGGATGACCCGGCGGCGGTTTAGGGGCAGAAAAGAGAAGACCGAAACCAGGCAGGGCGGTTTAGCTCCTGGTCATCGAAACCCTAATCAATACCACCTCAACTGGACATAGGCTTTTACCTTCACCGTAAGGGGCCGAACCAGTATAACCCTCGTGTTCCTTGTCCCGTTTAACCCCTTTAAGCTTCCTAGCTGCGATGGCTCCACGACTAAGTCCTTGCACGAGGACATCTGCCGTGACAATTCCACGACAGTTGGCGCCCACCGTGGGGCCAACGCACGGTGGATTTGAGTTCTTGAAGGGCAGCTTCGAAGGGCTCAAGGGATACGCTGTGGGCCGGATGACCAAGAGTCGTCGCGGCAAGCTCTACATCGACGATGCAAGCTGGGGCCCCGATGCCGGCTCAATCAAGTATGGATACCGGGTCCCCTTCGGCGGAATTCATGTTTTCATTGGCAAGATTGGTGAGCCGGGCCCTGAGCCGGATCTCTGCGCCGATCTCGTCGAGACGGCTCAGCGCGCACGACCCGCCCGGGCCCTGCCTGCCTTGAAGCATGCTTTTGTGGGATGTATCCATGGAGGACTCCCTGATGGATCTGGATCTGGTGATGAGACGACCGCCGGCTCTGACGGCGAGTCGTCCACAGATGAGTCAAACTCGTTGTATCAACTTCAAGATGGCAGGCTCAGGGGCTGTTCCGATGGCGACAGTATTCCGGACCCCTTTGAGCCGCCAAGCCGGGTTGGAATCTTTATGGCCGGCGCACAACCTGTTCAAAACCCCGCCACCGGGTCAGGAAGCCCTGTGCCCTCGCCGGCTCAGGTGCTGATGGATCTCACAGACAAAATGACGGCTTTGCTGACCGCTACGGTGGCTCCGGCGGATCAAGCTCAGCATGACGCGGAGGTGGCGCAGCTAAAGTTGGATCTGGCAAAAGCCAAGGAGGATCTGGCGGCGGAATGGATCAGGATGGCTGCGGAGAGGGTGGCTCTCGACGCCCAGACTCAGCTGATTCAGGCACAGTCTTTCCGGCTCACGATGGACCAAAACGCATCCAATGAGGTCATGAGAAGGAGGCATCAAAAGGCCCAATCTCGACTCCCTCCGGTTTACGATCCTAGAAACCTCTTCAACACGCCGGGTGCAGGGTCTAGTAACCCGCCGGAGATCATAGTGCCCGGGGCTGGGACACCAATTCAGCCCCAAGTGATGGGACCTCCCCGGGTGAACCCTGCCCCGCCTCAGTACGTGCCAATACCACCGGGTCATTATGCCAACCCGTTGGAAAACATGGTCGCGGCGGCGGCACGGCTGGCGGCTCTCCCAATTGATGGCGACTCTCCAACGGCGATTGAAACCCGCCGGGTCAGAGAACTCCTTCAGACAGCTCTGGCGCAGCAAGAGGCGTACTCTTATAGCCGGGACAGGATCCATTCAACCCCTCGTCCAGGCCGGAGCCCGAGTTATAGCAGACATATGGTCTCAGCGACCGGCTCAAGTAATGTCTGACGCCATGACTTGCCACCTGGCCACGGCCCGGCTCATAACGGGGCCTTTCACGCAGCAGACCAAGACAGAGCACGGCGAGAGGCGGAGCAGGTGCCTCAGTTGACGGCTTACCAGACACCCCCGGCTTATCCGACGGCTTCCGTTGACGTGGGTATCCCTACGAGGACTGGAGGTGTCCCTTGTTTAGTGCCGGCTCTCCGCAATGAACGTCTACCCAAGGACTTCAAAGGGCCTAGGAAGGTGCCTAATTACACGGCTGATTTACGACCCGGAGCCTGGATTGAGAGTTACGAGATGGCCATGGAATTGCTGGAGGTCAGCGAAGCGGCGATGGCCAAGTACTTCACCATGATGTTAGATGGGACTGCCCGCACTTGGCTGAAAGGGCTGCCGCCGAATTCTATCGGGTCTTGGGCTGAGCTAAAAGCCTGGTTCATCCAAAACTTCAAAGATACCTGTAGGCAGTCTATGTCAATTGTGGATTTGACTAACTGTAAACAGCAGGAGGGTGAGTCTACGACACATTGGGTTCGCCGGGTCAAAGAGATAATACATTCATCTGATAAGATGGATGCCGGCTCTGCAGTCTTAATGTTGGAGCAGAATTGTCGTTTCCTGCCCCTGAAGATGAAACTTGGGCGGCTCAAGCGCGATTGCAATGATATGGGTACGCTGATGGCGGCTCTCGTCAAGTACGCCGATTCTGATAGTACCAAGGACCCCGCGTCAGATGATGAAAGGACAGGGAAGGGAAAGAAGAACGGCAATGGCAAGGGTCCTCAGCATAACCCGGCGAACCAAGGAGGTAACAAGCGTAAGGCTGATGGCAGCATGGAGTTTGTGGCCAATGCCAGCTCACAGGGTAACAACCAGCGACGTAAAGGGAGGCCACCTCCCCGAGCCGGCGGTTCAGGCCCAACGCTTGAGCAGTTGTTGAATGAGCCTTGTCCAAGGCATGGCTCTAGCGAGAAGCCAGCTACTCATCTATGGAAAGATTGCACAATCATGAAGGCCTTTAAGAATTCCAATGCCTTTAATGGCAACAATGGCTCGGGCGGCGGCTCAGGCGCCGGCGGCGGCTCAAATTCCAATCCTCAGAATGTTCAAGGGGGCTTTAATCAGCAGTCCGGCCAGGGTCATCAACAACAACAGGGGGGATACCAGACCAATCCAAAGCAGCTCAATGGTGGACAGTATCATGTGTTTACCACCAGTCTGTGTAAGCGAGATCAGAAGCTTCATAAAAGGGATGTGAATGCTGTTGAGCCGGCGGTTCCACGTTATTTAAGATGGTCTGAGCAGCCTATTGTGTGGAGTAGGGAGGATCACCCTCCCCGGGTTGATAATCCGGGTCACTTGGCCCTGGTAGTGGCTCCTCAGGTGGGAGGATATAAGTTCACTAAGGTGCTCATGGATGGAGGCAGCAGCATCAACATCCTCTATTATGAGACCTTCCGTCGTATGGGGTTGATTGATAAGAACCTCAGCCAGTCCAATACTGTTTTCCATGGTGTGGTGCCTGGTAAGTCGGCTTATCCAGTTGGTAAGATCGAATTGGAAGTGGCCTTTGGAGATGAATACAACTACAGGGTGGAAAAATTGACCTTTGAGGTGGTCAAGATAAGAAGTCCGTATCATGCCATATTTGGGCGGCCGGCTTACGCCAAGTTCATGGCACGGCCGTGTTACGTATACTTACAGCTCAAGATACCGGGTCACAATGGGACCATTACGGTTCATGGTAGCCGAAAGATAGCCTTGGAGTGTGAGGAAGGTGACGCGGCTTATGCAGAATCTGTTTGTGAAACAGAGGAGCTGAAGTTTTACAAGGATAATGTTGACCCAACAGATATGACATCTCTAAAAAAGCCGACCACGGAGCATGAGCCGGCAATGCAATTTAAGTCAGCTGATGAGACTAAACTTGTTGATTTCGTTCCAGGTGACTCATCTCAGCAGTTTAGCATCAGCGCCAATCTGGATCCAAAATAGGAAAGCGCGCTCATCGAGTTCATCCGTGAGAATAGGGACATTTTTGCATGGAAACCTTCTGACATGCCAGGTGTACCTAGAGAACTCGCTGAGCACACTCTCAATATTGATCCGAAATTTAAGCCGGTCAGGCAATTCCTTCGGCGGTTTAATGAGGAGAGGCGGAAAGCCATTGGTGAGGAGGTGGCCCGGCTCTTAGCGGCCGGGTTTATTGTCGAAGTCTTTCATCCAGAATGGTTAGCTAACCCGGTGCTCGTGCTCAAGAAGAATGGCACCTGGCGGATGTGTGTGGACTACACGGACTTAAACAAGGCGTGTCCGGCTGATCCTTTTGCTCTCCCCCGTATTGATCAAATCATTGATGCTACGGCGGGTTGTGAACGCTTAAGTTTCTTGGATGCTTATTCTGGATACCATCAGATTAAAATGGCAGTTAAGGACCAGGAGAAGACGGTGTTCATCACTCCCTTTGGAGCCTTCTATTATGTGTCTATGCATTTTGGACTCAAGAGTGCAGAGGCGACTTATCAGCGTTGTGTGCAGAATTGTCTTCATAACCAGATTGGGCGCAATGTGCATGCCTATGTGGATAATATCGTGGTTAAGTCCAGGGAGAAGGAGACCCTGGTAGATTACCTTAGAGAAACCTTTGATAATCTCCGGGTTTACAAGATGATGCTTAACCCGGCCAAGTGTGTTTTTGGTGTTCCTGCAGACAAGCTCTTGGGTTTCCTGGTTTCTAACAGAGGCATTAAAGCTAACCTGGAAAAGATAAAGGCAATCACCTCTCTGGCTAAGCCGGCATGTATCAACGACGTCCAGCGTCTAGCAGGCCGCATCGCTGCCTTGAGCCGGTTTATAAGCCATTTGGGTGAAAAGGCCATGCCACTGTACCAGTTGATGAAGAAAACTGATGATTTTGTCTGGAATAATGCTGCTAATACTGCTTTTGAGGATTTGAAGAGACAGCTGGCTGAGCCCCCAGTCCTTGCTGCTCCGGTTGACAAGGAGCCCTTATTACTGTATGTAGCTGATAACACACGAGCCGTCAGTGTGGCTGTGGTGGTGGAGCGCAAGGAAGAGGGTAAGGAGTACCCGGTTCAGCGGCCGGTTTACTACGTCAGTGAAGTGCTCATCGAGTCTAAACAGCGGTATCCCCATTGGCAGAAGCTTGTTTACGGTGTGTTCATGGCAAGCCGGAAGCTTAAGTATTATTTCCAGGGTCACCCCATCACTGTGGTTAGTTCTGCTCCCCTTGGAGATACCATCCAAAACAGAGAAGCCACGGGAAGAGTGGCTAAGTGGGCTATAGAGCTTGGGCCTCATGGCCTGAAATACGTACCGCGCACTGCTGTTAAATCTCAAGCTTTGGTGGATTTCATCAACGATTGGACAGAGCTGCAGGTGCCTGAAGAAAAGCCGGATAATACCTATTGGACTATTCACTTTGATGGGTCTAGGAAATTGGAGGGCTCGGGGGCTGGAGTTGTGTTGACTTCCCCTAAAGGTGACAAGTTTTGTTATGTGCTACGGTTGATGTTTCCATGCACTAACAATGCGGCTGAGTACGAGGCTTTGCTCCATGGTCTTCGGGTGACTAAGGAGATGAGCTTGAGCAGAGTAAGGTGTTTGGGTGACTCAGATCTAGTGGCTCAACAAGTATCAGGTAAGTGGGATTCCAAGGACCCTCTCATGGCGGCTTATCACCGTGAAGTTGATGCCGTTGCTGGACACTTCCAGGGTTACCAAGTAGAGCACATCGATCGCAGGAAGAACGAGGCGGCTGACGCATTAAGCCGGCTGGGCTCTCAGCGAAAACCGGTGCCGCCTAATACCTTCTTGGACATCTTGCATAACCCTTCTGTTAAGTTGCCTACAGAGGAAGACTTGGCTGTCCCTGACCCGGAAGCACAGTTGGTGGCGGCTCTCCACATCACCCCAGATTGGACAGTACCATACTTGGCTTACATGACCCGGGGAGATTTACCTGAGGATGAAACTTTGGCCAGACAAATAACCCGACGGTCTAAGTCAAAGATAATTATCAATGGTGAGCTACATCGCCGCAGTGTCACTGGAACTTTCCAGCGTTGTGTTTCCCCTGAGGAAGGCCAAGATATTTTGCGTGAGATTCACGAGGGGGATTGTGGCCATCATGCCAGCTCAAAATCCCTTGTGGCCAAGGCTTTTCGTCATGGTTTTTATTGGCTGACGGCTCACGCTGATGCGGAAGACTTGGTCAGTAAATGTGATGGTTGCCAGAGGTTCTCGCGACAGGCTCATGTGCCGGCAAAGGAGCTAAGGATGATTCCAATTACTTGGCCATTTGTGGTATTGGGGCTTGATATGGCCGGGCCTTTTAAAAGGTCCAAGGATAAGAAGACCCACCTCTTGGTGGCAGTTGACAAGTTCACAAAGTGGGTTGAGGCGGAGCTAGTTAGCAAGTGTGACGCGGCCACTGCTGTTCAGTTCATGAAAAGGGTGATATTTCGCTTTGGTTTTCCACACAGCATTATAACTGACAATGGTACCAATCTGTCTAAGGGCGCCATGGAGGAGTTTTGTCAACGAGAGCATATTCGACTTGATGTTTCATCCGTGGCTCACCTCAATCCAATGGTCAAGCTGAGAAAGCTAATCAGGAGATCTTGAAGGGCATCAAGCCCCGGATTTTGGTCCCTTTGCAACGGACGCCGGGTTGTTGGGTGGAGGAGTTACCCTCCATGTTATGGAGCATCAATACTACTCCTAACAGGTCTACGGGTTACACGCCTTTCTTCATGGTTTATGGAGCGGAAGCAGTCCTCCCCAGTGACATCCGTCATGACTCGCCTCGAGTGGCGGCTTATGTTGAGGCGGATAATGAGCGGGCGCGCCAAGATGCTCTTGACTTGTTAGATGAACATCGTGATGTGGCAGCAGCTCGCTCGGCGATTTACCAACAAGACCTGCGCCGTTATCACAGCCGCCGGGTTATGTCTCGGGTCTTCCAGGAAGGTGATCTGGTGCTCCGGCTCATCCAAGACCAGGCAGATGCACATAAGTTATCCCCGCATTGGGAAGGGCCCTTTGTGGTCAGCAAGAACTTGCACAACGGTTCATACTACCTTATCGACGTTCGGGAGCACAAGGATTCACGTAAGTCGGAGGAAGAGACCCGTCGGCCGTGGAACATAGCTCAACTTCGGCCTTATTACACTTGAGCCACCGGCTCTCATAATGTACATATTTCCATAGCCATGTATATATTATGATAAATAATAAAGCAGGACCTCTGTCCTTTTCTCCTCCAAAGGTAAAACGTGTTATTTCCATTACAACATCACATGGTCACGTGGAGGTGGATCCGGCTTATGATCGTATTCGAATCTAGCCGTAAACAATATGATCACTTGGGGGCTTCCTGTTCAAACATAGGTCGTATTCGAACCAAAGAGAACATAGCTGTCGATACCCACTTGATTGGCAAATTGCCGAGCTCATTGGGGAGTTTTCTTTGATCATATTTGAATCATAGCTCAACCCCCTTTGGGAACCGACGTGGATCGTATTCGAATCAGCATCGTTAAACAACTCTTAAGGTCATTTGGGGGCTTCCTGTTCAAACATGGGTCGTATTCGAACCAAAGAGAACATAGCTGTCGGTACCCTCTTAATCGGCATCGCCAAAGCCACTGGGGGCTATATGATCGCATTCGAATCTTAGCTTAACCCCTTTGGGATGGTTCTCTGGTCGTATTCGAACCGGAAGCCCCTAAGTTTTGATCTTCTGACTTACAACAAGTTCTTTTGGTCACATCAGCAGTGTGCAAGGGCGGTTTTTGGCTCCGCCGGCTTAATTTTGGTAACACGCAATAAGCCTTATCGATACTGGTGAACCGGCGTTGAGATTTTAACCACATTATTCGGGTTACATGAACCGGAAGTATACTTGAAGGCTTGTAAGTATGCTGTTATGGTTACATCAAAGATATAATTGAGGGCCAGTCTTTGGTGACTTTGTTCATATTCCGGGTTATATATATAAGGTTTATGATTCTCAGTGCGGTAAGCCGCCTAGAGACTTGTGACTTGTTTTCTATGCAGGATGGTTCAATACAGCTATTCGGGCTTAAGGAAAATAACTGATCAATTATAACCCGGAGGAATAAGAAGAAGCAGTTTCAATGGAGTTAAGCATTCAACACGTGCACGATGGCACGACAAAATTAAGTATTTGTCCTACTCTATTACAAGACTCCCCGAGTCCAAAAGATGAGGCATTGTTTTAAGGTGTAGCCATGAGCCGCCTACAAGTCAAGATGCTTGTTGAGTTGAAGCCTCCGGCTCATCCCTCTCCGCTCCTCCGGCTGATTCCATGACCTGGAAGGTTGATGATTTCCAATCAATGCCGCTCAAAGCCTCGAATTGAGCCTTTTTGAGGATATAGACCTTAGAGTCACCCGCCGGGAGGGGCCGGGTTACTCATAGTGGTCATCGCCAGAAGCCCGGCGCCAAGCTTGAAGACGGTGGGCCAAAGATGGGCTTAAGACCCGGATATTGCTTAAGGCCCGTAGTTACAATCATCATTATGGTAGAACTTGTTGTGTAAGGCAAGAATAGTTGAGAGTCCGAGCCGGACACTCTTATGAGCCGGCTGGGACTCTGAGAGCTGCTGGGCGTCAGCCTCCCTATATAAAGGGACGACCCGGCAGCGGTTTAGGGGCAAGAAAGATCTCATCGAGAGCCAGGCATAGCAGTTAAGCTCCCTGGTCATCGAAACCCTAATCAATACCACCTCAACTGGACGTAGGCTTTTACCTTCACCGTAAGGGGCCGAACCAGTATAAGCCCTCGTGTTCCTTGTCCCGTTAACCCCTTCAACCTTCCTAGCGGCGATGGCAAGTCCTAGCTTGAGGACATCTGCCGTGACAATTCCACGACAGTTGGCGCCCACCGTGGGGCCAACGCACGGTGGATTTGAGTTCTTGAAGGGCAGCTTCGAAGGGCTCAAGGGATACGCTGTGGGCCGGATGACCAAGAGTCGTCGCGGCAAGCTCTACATCGACGATGCAAGCTGGGGCCCCGATGCCGGCTCAATCAAGTATGGATACCGGGTCCCCTTCGGCGGAATTCATGTTTTCATTGGCAAGATTGGTGAGCCGGGCCCTGAGCCGGATCTCTGCGCCGATCTCGTCGAGACGGCTCAGCGCGCACGACCCGCCCGGGCCCTGCCTGCCTTGAAGCATGCTTTTGTGGGATGTATCCATGGAGGACTCCCTGATGGATCTGGATCTGGTGATGAGACGACCGCCGGCTCTGACGGCGAGTCGTCCACAGATGAGTCAAACTCGTTGTATCAACTTCAAGATGGCAGGCTCATGGGTTGTTCCGACGGTGACAGTATTCTAGACCCGTTTGAGCCGCCGAGCCGGGTTGGAATCTTCATGGCCGGTGCGCAGCCTGTTCAGAACCCTGCGGCTGGGGCGGGAAACCCGGTGCCCTCGCCGGCTCAGGTGCTGATGGATCTCACGGACAAAATGACGGTCCTGTTGACCGTCGTGGTTGACCCGGCGGATCAAGCTCAGCATGATGCGGAGGTGGCGCAGTTAAAGTTAGATCTAGTGAAGGCCAAAGAGGACCTGGCAGCGGAAGGGATCAGGATGGCTGCGGAGAGGGCGGCTCTCGACGCCCAAACTTAGTTGATCCAGGCGCAGTCCTTCCGGCTCACGATGGATCAGAACGCGTCCAATGAGGTCATGCGGAGGAGGCATCAAAAGGCCCAATCTCGACTCCCTCCGGTTTATGATCCTCGAAACCTCTTCAACACGCCAGGTGCAGGGTCTAGTAACCCGCCAGGGATCATAGTGCCCGGGTCTGGGCCCCCTGTTCAGCCACAAGTGATGGGGCCTCCCCGAGTGGACCCTGCCCCGCCTCAGTATGTGCCAATACCACCGGGTCATTATGCTAACCCGCTGGAGAACATGGTCGCCGCAGCAGCACAGCTGGCGGCCCTCCCAATTGACGGCGACTCTCCGACGGCTATTGAAACCCGCCGGGTCAGGGAACTCCTTTAGACAGCACTGGCGCAGCAAGAGGCGTACTCTTACAGCTGGGACAGGATCCACTCGACCCCTCTGTCCTTTTTTCTCCTACAAATGTGAACGTGTTGTTTCCATGGCAAGATCACATGATAAATTGAAGGAGAATCCGGCTTATGATCGTATTTGAATCTAGCCGTAGGCAATAAGGTCACTTGGGGGCTTCCTGTTCAAACATAGGTCGTATTCGAACCAAAGAGAACATAGTTGTCGATACCCATTTGATTGGCAAAGTGCCGAGCTCATTGAGGAGTTTTCTTTGATCATATCTGAATCATAGTTCAACCCCCTTTGGGAACCGACGTGGATCGTATTCGAATCAGCGTCGTTAAACAATTCTTAAAGTCATTTGGGGGCTTCCTGTTCAAACATAGGTCGTATTCGAACCAAAGAGAACATAGCTGTCGGTACCCTCTTGATTGGCATCGCCACACCCACTGGGGGCTATATGATCACATTCGAATCCTAGCATAACCCCTTTGGGACGGGTCTCTGGTCGTATTCGAACCAGAAGCCCCTAAGTTTTTCTGATTTATAGCGAGTTCTTCTGATTATTTCAAGTATGCACGGCGGGTCTCACTTTGCCGGCTTAACTTTGATTTACAGTGCTAGTCGAATACAATCGGCGTTATTAAGACTGGTAAATTGGAATTGAGGTACCAACCTTATTGCCCGGGTTATTTAAGCCGGAAGTGTGCTTGCAGGCTGGTAAGTGTGTTGTTACGGTTATGTCAAGGATATAATTGAGGACCAGTCTTTTGTGATTCATGTTCCGGGTTATATGCATAAGACTATGATTCTCCGTGCGGTAAGCCGCCTCGAGACTTGTGATTTGTCTTTCTATGCAGGATAGTTAAAGACAACTATTTAAGCTTAAGGAACATGACTGATCAACTATGACCCGGAGACATATAAGGAAGCAACTTTCATAGAATTCAGCATTCAACACGTGCACGATGGCACGGCACAGTTAAAGTGTTGATCCTATTCTATTACAAGACTCATTGAGTCCAAAAGGGTGAAGCATTATTTCACATAAACCGCCTACAGAGTTACGACGCTTGCTGGGTTGAGGTTTCCGGCTCATCCCTCTCCGCTCCTCCGGCTGTTCCCAAGACCTGGAAAGTTGACGACTTCCAGTCAATGCCGCTCAGAGCTTCAAATTGACCTTCCTCGTCAATTAACCCGGCCTGGTCAATTTCCGGGGCAAAGGTGTGCTTACGAGTCGGCGGGACTAAGCTGAGGGCTTCATAGCGCGGAGTGGGGATCGTCTGATTCTCGGCATCGTAACCCAGTTGGTACTTGGTCAGATCCGTGTCATTTCCAATCAGAGTGGCCACCGGGCGTACGATCTTCACGCAGGCTGCGAAGTCCTTTTGGTCGAAGGCGGTTCCGTCTTCCTTCAAGCTGGGATAGCCAAGGGCAATGTCCGCCGGGTCTAATTCTGGAAGGAACGCCTTGGCCCGGCTCAGAGCAGCTATGGCTCCGGCTCTTGCGGAGGCCCGTCGCAGCTCCTGGACACGCTGGGGAAGAACGACAAGCCGGCGAAGCACTTCCGCCAGGTGAGTCGGCACCTCATTGGATAGGGCCACCACAGCCAAGGCGCGCTGTGACCCGGTGTAGAGTTGCTCCACCAGGGTGTACACGGCCTTCAGCTTGGTCACCACACTTTGGTTGAGGTTGGCGCTTCTGGGACCTGTTTAACAGAGTAAGATAAGCCGCTGGCAATGGTGAGTTATGAGATATAAAGATTATAAACTTAATGAAAGCCGGTGAAATGACTTACCGAAGATTGTGGCAACCATCTGGGACACTTGGCGCTTTAAGTCGGAGAGTTCGGCGGTCTTCTCTGTCAGAGCCTTCTCCGCCTGTTCGGCCCGGTTCACCAGAGTAGCCTTTTCTTTGGCCCAAGCTTTCCGTTCAGCGTCAAAGTCCGTCTTCAGCTTTTCTTGCGCAACAATACTGGACAAAATTTTGGCATTGGCCTTCCGGGTCTCAGTTTCTTGCGTCCTCAGGCGGGTCTTCAGATCGGAGATGTCAGCCTCAAACTTCTTGCAAGCAGCCTGCATAATTTCCGGGTTATAGTATGAACAGTTACTATGCAAATTTAAAGTCCCAAGCGTTTTCCAAGCAAAGACACTTGGCACTTGGGGGCTAATGCATATCGAATGTTTCTATCTACAAATTACCGGTTCATGGAAGTAACCCGGAACTTAAGTCTACAACATATTCAATCATAAGTCGTCGACTTGGGGGCTAGTATGGTAAAGATAACTATGCAGTAAGCAAGAAGAGGGGTACCTCAGATTTCTGTTGAATCTGATTCACCATGTCGATCTCTAGGTCCCGGCTCTTGTGCACCTGATTGACATACCCGGAGACGATCTCTCCGATGCTCAGATTGGCATAGTCGGTGAGGTCTAGATTGGCCCGGCGGCGCCCTAGCAGCTCTTCTTTGGCGGAGCACTTGGCCAGTGCAGTGGGTCTCCCCGGCTCAACAAACTCCGTCCGGGTGATTACCACGTCCGGGTCATCGGCCGGGTGAGCCAGGCTGGAGGTCTCTGGGTTAGCAGAAGTTTCTGTGATTGGCTTGTCGGTTGGAGCGGCGGCCGCGGGAGCAGAGGCAGCTGGCGGTTCTTGAGCTGCAGCCTCCGGTTCGGGCAAGTCCGGCTCGTCGACCGGCTTGTTCTTTTTCGCCCTCTTGCTGAGTTTTTCCTGGGCACTGAAAGGACAAAAAGGTTAGTACAAAAGTATGAGTAAAGATAAGCATAACAAGAAATGATCATCATTACCCGGGTATGGTCTTGAAGGCCGGCAGGTTTGATTGCATCGAGTCACCAGAGGAGGGTGAGGTTTCCTGATAGTTTGAGTCAGAAGAATTGAGCGGTTGACGAATAACACCCGCCAAAGGATGAAAAGGGTACAAGAGGGAGATAACCTCGGTCCGGCGTTTCCTCGACGCGTCAGGTAAACCGGAGGAGAGGTCAGCGTCCTTGTTGGTCCGGGTGTGCCGCCGGCTCTCATGAGTCTGTCGCTTCAAAAGAACTTGAGGATCTTGATAAGCTAAAGGATGAGAAAATCTTACTTTCCGGGTTACCCTTCGGACTTTCAGCCTTGGCAAGGGCTCCGAGTCGGAGGAAAGTGTCATTACCTCTTCAACCACCGGGTTACTTGCTCCGGTGTCATCCTGTTGATGAACAGTATTGATAAGGTGGACAGAAATGAACAACAAATACAACAAGAGCTTACAGGTTCAGGGGTTACCTCTGACTCGGAGCTGTCGCTTAGTTGCAGCAGCTCTGAAGCAGTAGGCCTACTTCCCTTCTTACGGGGAGCAGCTCTCTTGGCGGCTTTCTTAGCCTTCCTGGCCTTCTTGGCCGCCTCATGGTCATATTTGACCTTCCAGAATTTGTCATCAGCCTGAAAAATACAATGATGATTTTTTAAAGATTTAGATGAAGGTTATCTGCAGAACAAGATAAGATGTTCAGATCAGCGGCTTACTGCTGGGGCTGGGTTGGTCTTGCAGAAGGGGGCTAACCCGGTCCTCCCGCAGTCTGCCAAGCTCTCATTTAAAAGGGCCTTGGTCATGTCTTCAGCAACGTCTTCAGGAAGATCGTTGCAGCTGTGTCGCAGGGGGCCATCTTTCCGGCCTGTGTACTCACACATTAAGCCGGGGCGGCGGCTTAGGGGGATCACCCGCCACGAGATCCAGACCCGGACCAGATCAATTCCGTTGAGACCATTGCCCAGGAGAGCCTTGATCTTGTTGATGGTGGGGAGCAGAGGTTGGCGCTCCGCCTGAGTTAACTTGTCAGACAGAGGGTGAGTTGGTTCCAGACGTGAAGGGCGAAAGCCGGGCAGCGGGCTCTCGTCAGCCGGCGATGTGTCTTGGCAATAGAACCACGTCTGGTTCCAGTCCTTTGGGTGACTCGGCGGCTCGGCGTAAGGGAAAAGGCAGTCTCTCCGTCGCTGAATGGAGATGCCGCCAAGTTCCAAGCTTGGCCCGTTGGCGCACTCGTTCTGACGGTTCAGGTAGAAGAGCTCTATGAAGAGCAGCAGGCTGGGCTCCTCTCCAAGGTAGGCTTCGCAGAACACTTGGAAGTTGCTTATATTGGACACAGAATTGGGTCCTATGTCTTGTGGCCGCAGGTCAAAGAAATTCAGCACGTCTCTAAAGAACTTTGAGCCGGGCGGTGTGAAGCCCCGGCTCATGTGATCCGCAAAAATCACTACCTCCCCGTCCTTTGGCTGTGGTCTCTCCTCTGACGGGTCAGGGGCACGGTAGGACATGACGTCCTTCTTAGGCAGGTAACCTGACTTGACAAAATCCGCTAAAGTCTCGTCGGTGACATTGGACCTCATCCAATTGCAAGTGATGGATGCTTTAGGAGCTTTGGGAGGCATGGTGAAAGTCGGCAGCCTATGATAAAAGGAAACGTCCAGTTTAATTATAAGCCGGAGGAAATTTACAGTTCAATGTTAAAGTGGCGGCTTATGGAGGGGACTAATGACATATATCTAGGTGCATCGGGTTATCTAAGCCGCCCGAGGTATTGAGAGCAATTCAATTATCTACAGCCTTGCTGCAAATGAGCCGGAAATTTTTTACAGTACGTGGCTTCTTTAAGCCGGAAACGTAAACCGCCACGACTCGGCAGGTGTAGTTTTTTACTAAGTGTGGTGAAAACAGGTTTCACACATCGCAGTAAATAATTTGGATCAAAACGGTCGGTTGAAAAGGAAAATTCCTAGACCTAAAAACAGACGCAGAAGAAGTCTGCGAGTTCGAACGAAGCATCTATGCAGTAAAAAGGGGATCTATTTGCATTAGGAATGGAAGTGAAACAGCTACCGTAGTGGTTCTATGCAAGTCTAAGATCAAAAGGGGTGGTAAAAATCAAATCTACCGAGGGCCTGCGAAGAACGGTGAAGAACACGGGAAGAACAGGAAGAAACCCTACTGCAGATCTGTTCTACGGGGCAGCAAGGACTTACAGGTGCTGGTGAGTCGCGGAGGTCGCTGCCATTCTCTGGACACAACAGGTTGATGCAGCGGCCGGAGTCGGTGAGGACGAGAAGACCCGCGGCGGCGACGGCAACAGGGCTCGAGCGGAAGAGCAGGGGCGCGAGGAGGAAGACGGGTGGCTGAAGGCTCATCGGGCCGGACTATTTATAAGGGTAAGCTCATAAGTGGGCGCGAGAAACGAGGAGACCACGGCGTGGTTATCTCCCCATGAAACGCCTCGATTTTCGGGATGGCAGTAAAGATAAGATCCGTTGTGGATATAGTGGAGTAAAAAATGGATTTAATGGAAGATGACGTCACGGCGGATTACCCGGAGTCCAGAGGATGACGTCACGCCGGGTTATGGCCTTCACACAATTGTAAGCCGGAGAATTTCTGTCGAAAGAATTGAAGATTGGCATGAGCCGGCTCAAATCAATCTGGGGCCTAATGTTGAGGATATAGACCTTAGAGTCACCCGCCAGGAGGGGTCGGGTTACTCATAGTGGTCATCGCCAGAAGCCCGGCGCCAAGCTTGAAGACGGTGGGTCAAAGATGGGCTTAAGACCCGGATATGGCTTAAGGCCCGTAGTTACAATCATCATTATGGTAGAACTTGTAGTGTAAGGCAAGAATAGTTGAGAGTCCGAGCCGGACACTCTTATGAGCCGGCCGGGACTCTGAGAGCTGCTGGGCGTCAGCCTCCCTATATAAAGGGACGACCCGGCAGCGTAGGGGCAAGAAAGATCTCATCGAGAGCCAGGCATAGCAGTTAAGCTTCCTGGTCATCGAAACCCTAATCAATACCACCTCAACTGGACGTAGGCTTTTACCTTCACCGTAAGGGGCCGAACCAGTATAAGCCCTCGTGTTCCTTGTCCCGTTAACCCCTTCAAGCTTCCTAGCGGCGATGGCTCCACGACTAAGTCCTAGCTTGAGGACATCTGACGTGACAATTCCACGACAAGCCTCGTCATCAATTAACCCAGCCGGGTCAATTTCTGGGCAAAGGTGTGCTTACGAGTCGGCGGGATCAAGCTGAGGGCTTCATAATGTGGAGTGGGGATCCTCTGATTTTCCGCGTCGTAGCCCGGCTGGTACTTGGTCAGGTCGGTGTCATTTCCAATCAGGGTGGCCACCGGGCGCACGCTCTTCACACAGGCTGCAAAGTCTTTTTGGTCGAAAGGGGTGCCGTCTTCCTTCAGGCTGGGGTATCCAAGAGCGATGTCAGCCGGGTCTAACTCCGGAAGAAAAGCCTTGGCCCGGCTCAAAGCAGCTATCGCTCCGGCTCTTGCAGAGGCCCGTCTTAGCTCTTGGAAGCGCTGAGGAAGAACGGCAAGCCGCCTGAGTACGTCCGCCAGGTGAGTCGGAACCTCGTTGGACAGGGCCACAACGGCTAACGCACGCTGTGACCCGGTGTAGAGTTGCTCCACCAACGTGTACACGGCCTTCAGCTTCGTCAGAACATTCTGGTTAAGGTTGGAGCTTCTGGGACCTGTTTCAACAAAGTCAGGTAAGCCGGAGACAGTAGGGGGACTTATGAGACATAAAGAATGAAAACTTGGTAAAAGCTTGCAGAATGACTTACCGAAGATTGCGGAGACCATCTGTGACACATGGCGCTTTAAGCCGGAGAGTTCGGCAGTTCTCTCAGTTAGAGCAGCCTCTGCTTTTTCGGCCCGGCTCAGCAAGGCGGCTCTCTCTTCAGACCAAGTCTTCCTCTCTGTCTCAAATTTCTTCTTCAGCTTTTCTTGTGTAGCAACACTGAACTCAAATTTGGCGTTGGCCTTCCGGGTCTCAGTTTCCTGAGTCTTCAGGCGGTTCTTCAGCTCAGAGATTTCAGCTTCAAATTTTTTGCAGGCAGCCTGTACAAATTCCGAGTTACAGTTTGAGTAATTATTATGCAACATTAAAGTCCCAAGCACTTTACAAGCAAAGGCACTTGGCACTTGGGGGCTAATGTATGCTGAAAGATTTAATTGAAGATTGCCGGGTCATGAAAGTAAGCCGGAAGCTAAGTCTACAACATATTCTATCATAAGTAGTATACTTGGGGGCTAGTATGGTAAAGATGACTATGCAGTAAGCAAGAGAGTTGTACCTCAGATTTCTGCTGTATCTGCTTCACCATGTCAATCTCCAGGTCACGGCTGTTGTGCACCTGATTGACATAGCCGGAGACGATATCTCCAATGCTCAAGTTAGCGTAGTTGGTGATCTCCAGCTTGGCCCTGGCGCTCTAGCAACTCTTCCTTGGCAGAGCACTTAGCCAGCGCAGTGGGTCTCCCCGGCTCGACAAACTCCGTCCGGGTGATTACAACGTCCGGGTCATCGGCCGGCTGAGCTGGGCTGGGGATCTCCGGATTAGTAGAAGACTCTATGACTGGCTCGTCAGTTGGAGCGGTGGTTTCAGGGGCTGAGGTAGATGGCGGCTCTTGAGCAGAGGCCTCCGGTTCAGTCAGGATCGGCTCTTCGACCGGTTTATTCTTCTTCGCCCTCTTACTGAGCTTTGCTTGAGCACTGACAGGACAAAAGGTTAGTACAAAAGCATGAGTAAAGATAAGCACAACATAAGATGATCATCATTACCCGGGTGCGGTCTTGAAAGCCGGCAGGTTCGATTGCATAGAACCACCAGAGGAAGGTGAAGTGTCCTGATAATTTGAATCAGAAGAATTGAGCGGTTGACGAGTAACGCCCGCCAAAGGATGAAAAGGATATTAGTTGGAGATAACCTCGGTCCGGCGCTTCCTTGATGCTTCAGGTAAGCCAGAGGAGAGGTCTGCATCCTTGTTGGTCCGGGTGTGCCGCCGGCTCTCATGAATCTGTCGCTTCAAAAGAAATTGAGGATCTTGATAAGCTAAAGGATGTTAAAATCTTACTTTCCGGGTTACTCTTCGGACTTTCAGCCTTGGCAAGGGCTCCAAGTCGGAGGAAAGTGTAGTTACCTCTTCAGTCACCGGGATACTCGCTCCGGTGTCCTCCTGCTGACAATCAGTATCGATAAGGCGGATAGGAATAAATAAGAAACAAAAGAAGAACCTAAAGATTCAAGGGTTACCTCTGACTCGGAGCTGTCACTTAGCTGAAGCAGCTCTGAGGCAGTAGGCCTGCTTCCCTTCTTGCGAGGAGCGGCTCTCCTGGCGGCTTTCTTAGCCTTCCTGGCTTTTTTAGCCGCCTCATGGTCATATCTGACCTTCCATAACTTGTCATTAGCCTGAAAAATACAGCAAAGGTTTCTTAAAGTTCAGATGAAAACTATTGAAAGGAAAATCAAGGTGTTCAGGTTAGTGGCTTACCGCCGGAGCCGGGTTAGCTTGGCAGAAGGGGTTTAAGCCGGTCCTCCCACAGTCGGCTAAGCTCTCATTCAGGAGAGACTTGGTCATGTCATCCACGACATCCTCAGGAAGATCGTTGGGGCTGTGCTGCAGAGGGTCATCCTTTCGGCCCGTGTAGTCACACATTAAGTCGGGGCGGCGGCTCAAGGGGATCACCCGCCAAGAGATCCAGACCCGGACCAGATCAATGCTGTTGAGGCCATTTCCCAGGAGAGCCTTGATCTTGTTGATGGTGGGGATCAGAGGTTGACGCTCAGCTTGAGATAGTTTGTCTGGCAGAGGGTGATTTGGCTCTAGACGCAGGGCACGAAAGCCGGGCAGAGGGCTCTCGTCAGCCGGAGAGGTATCCTGGCAGTAGAACCACGTTTGGTTCCAGTCCTTTGGATGGCTTGGCGGCTCAGCATAAGGAAAGAGGCAGTCCCTCCGTCGTTGAATTGAGATTCCACCAAGTTCTAAGCTCGGCCCGTTGGCGCACTCGTTCTGGCGGTTCAGATAAAACAGCTCCCTAAAGAGCAGTAGGCTGGGTTCTTCTCCAAGATAGACTTCGCAGAATACTTGAAAATTGCAAATATTTGACACGGAATTGGGTCCTATGTCTTGCGGCCGCAGATCAAAGAAGTTCAGAACCTCTCTAAAGAATTTTGAGCCGGGCGGCGCGAAGCCCCGGCTCATGTGATCAGCAAATATCACTACTTCGCCATCCCTAGGTTGAGGACTTTCCTCTGACGGGTCAGGGGCACGATAAGACATGACCTCCTTCTTGGGCAGGTAACCCGTCTTCACGAAATCGGCTAAAGTATCATCAATGACGTTGGATCTCATCCAGTTGCACGTGATGGGTGCCCTGGGAGCCTTGGGTGGCATTGTGAAAGATGAAGCCTATGACAAAAGGGAAATGTCCGGTTCAATTATAAGCCGGAGGAGATTTACAGTTCAACACTCAAACTGGCGGCTTATGAAGGGGCCTAATGATGCATGGCTAATTCTGTCGGGTTATCTAAGCCGCTGTGGGCGTCGTGAGTAATTCAAGTTGTCTACAGCTTGATCATAAATGAGCCGGAAATTTTACAGCATGTGGTTTCTTTTGAGCCGGAAATGTGAGCCGCCATAACTAAACAGATGCCATTTTTGACTAAGTATGGCGCAAACAAGTTTCACAGATCGCAGTAATTATTTTGGATCAAAACGGTCGGTTAAAAAGAAAATTTTCTAGACCTAGAACTGACGCAGAAGAAGTTCATGGATTCAGAACGAGATCTTATTGCAGACAAAGGGGATCTACTAGCATAAAAATGGATGCGCAACAACTACCACAGGAGCTCTGTACTACTTTTGGATCAAACATGACTGTAGTGGAAGAACTACAGGGAACTCGAGAAGAACAGCGAAGAACAGAGGAAGAACAGCGGAACCCTAAATGCGGATCTACGGTGGGGAGGTGCAGGGACTTACAGATGCGGAGTTACTGCGGAGGTTCGTCGCGTTTTTTCTGGTCACGTCAGGTTGATGCAGCGGCCTGAGTTGGTGAAGACGAGGAGACCCGCGGCGGCGGCGGCGGAGCTCGGGCGGCAGTACAGTGGCGAGAGGAGGAAGAAGATGGAGGCGACGAGTAACTGGAGGCTCATGGGCTGGGCTATTTATAAGGTGAGGCTCATAAGTGGGCGCGAGAAACAAGGAGGCCACGGCGTGATTATCTCGCCACGAAAGCGCCTCGATTTTCAGGATAGCCATTAAAGATAAGATCCGTTGGAGTATAACAGAATAAAAAAATGGACTTAATGGAAGATGACGTCATGGCGGGTCACCAGGAATCCAGAAGATGACGTCACGCCGGGTTATAACCTTCGCACGACCATAAGCCGGAAGATTTTTTCTCTCAAAGGAATTGAAGATTGACATGAACCGGCTCAAATCAATCTGGGGCCTAATGTTGAGAATATAACCATTGGAATCACCCGCCCAAGAGGGGCCGGGTTACTCATAATGGTCATCATGCGAAGCCTAGTACCAAGCTTGAAGACGGCGGGTTAGATAATGGGCTTAAGACCCGGAGGTGGCTTAAGGCCCGTAGTGGTAAACCGCCGTATGGCAAGACTTGTAGTGTAAGGCAAGAATAGTTAAGAGTCCGAGCCGGACACTGTTATGAGCCGGCCGGGACTCTGAGAGCCGTTGGGCGTCAACCTCTCTATATAAAGGGACGACCCGGCGGCGGTTTAGGGGCAGAAAAGAGAAGACCGAAACCAGGCAGGGCGGTTTAGCTCCTGGTCATCGAAACCCTAATCAATACCACCTCAACTGGACGTAGGCTTTTACCTTCACCGTAAGGGGCCGAACCAGTATAACCCTCGTGTTCCTTGTCCCGTTTAACCCCTTTAAACTTCCTAGCTGCGATGGCTCCACGACTAAGTCCTTGCACGAGGACATCTGTCGTGACAATTTCACGACACCGCTGTTCCCCGCGGCCGCCCGCGCCCGCCGGCGCCGGCGCCGTCC